>NC_034193.2:49430980-49463480 GCF_002021735.2 Oncorhynchus kisutch | reverse complement strand
AACACGCAGACACATGCAGGTACGCACTAAAGGGAAATGGCCACATTGCACATCAATGAATAAATCCTATAGTATCAAACGTACACCAGTTTCTCCTGATGCATGTACAATAGCCTAGGCATCATCTTTCCTTTCAATTAGTATGACCTGGAAACACCTACTGATAACAACACCTGCCACTCTGGGTGATGATACAGCAGCATTATGGTGCAGCAGTATCAGTTAGTTTATGTATGTTACCCGAGGCGCAACAGACATAGACTCTGACGAACCATCACACACACACCAGAGAACAACCAGCAAAAGTGAAAGGCAAGCTGGCAAACAGGCCAATCCGGCATTTTACCTGGCAACCGGAAGGCATTGTAGCGCACATTATCTGGCAACCGCAAGGCATCGTCGATGAAGCATAAGTACCATGCTCTCCACATTACATTGAAAAGGTCACAGGATCTGATGTGCCAGTTATAATGGTAAACGCTTCTTGAGGAATACCTGCATGTGTCCCAAATGGCACCCTATTCCCTATATAGTGCACCACAGGACATACAGTTGAAGTCAGAAGTTTACATGAACCATAGCCAAATACATTTAAACTCAGTTTTTCACAATTCCTGACATTTGATTCCTAGTAAAAATTCCCTGTTTTACGTCAGGTAGGATCACCACTTTATTTTAAGAATGTGAAATGTCAGAATAATAGTAGAGAATTATTTATTTCAGCTTTTATTTCTTTCATCACATTCCCAGTGGGTCTGAAGTTTACATACATTCAATTAGTATTTGGTAGCATTGCCTTTAAATTGTTTAACTTGGGTCAAACGTTTCGGGTAGCCTTCCACAAACTTCCCACAATAAGTTGGGTGAATTTTGGCCCATTCCTCCTGACAGAGCTGGTGTAACTGAGTCAGGTTTGTAGGCCTCCTTGCTCACACACACTTTTTCAGTCCTGCCCACAAATGTTCTATAGGATTGAGGTCAGGGCTTTGTGACCAAGCTTTAACTTGATGACTGATGTCTTGAGATGTTGCTTCAATATATCCACATAATTTTCCACCCTCATGATGCCATCTATTTTGTGAAGTGCACCAGTCCCTCCTGCAGGAAAACACCCCCATGATGCTGCCACCCCCATGCTTGACAGTTGGGATGGTGTCCTTCGGCTTGCATGCCTCCCCCTTTTTCCTCCAAACATAACAATGGTCATTATGGCCAAACAGTTCTAATTTTGTTTCATCAGACCAGAGGACATTTCTCCAAAAAGTACGATCTTTTTGGCAGTTTTGGAGCAGTGGCTTCTTCCTTGCTGAGCGGAAACTTTTGTACCTGTTTCCTCCAGCATCTTCACAAGGGCCTTTGCTGTTGTTGTGGGATTGATTTGTACTTTCCGCACCAACGTACCAACGTACTTGGCTGATTTCTTTTGATTTTCCCATGATGTCAAGCACTGAGGCACTGAGTTTGAAAGTAGGCCTTGAAATACATCCACAGGTACACCTCCAATTGACTCAAATGATGTCAATTTGCCTATCAGAAGCTTCTAAAGCCATGACATAATTTTCTGGAATTTTCCAAGCTGTTTAAAGGCACAGTCAACTTAGTGTCAACTTCTGACCCACTGGAATTGTGATACAGTGAATTATAAGTGAAATAATCTGTCTGTAAACAATTGTTGGAAAAAATACTTGTGTCATGTACAAAGTAAATGTCCTAATCGACTTGCCAAAACTATAGTTTGTTAGCAAGAAATTTGTGGAGTGGTTGAAAAATGAGTTTTAATGACCTCAACCTAAGCGCATGTAAATTTCCGACGTCAACTGTATGTGCCCTGGACAAAAGTAGTGACCTATATAGGGAATATGGTGCATCTTGGGATCACAGCCACAATTGTCTTGGCGTGAATATGTTTTGACACACATCTTCCCGTCGCCCAGTCACAATTGATTCTGTGTGTCAGAACTCAAGAACTATTTAGATAATTCAGCCACGCTACTGGACAGGAACCGTGATAAAACCCCTTCCTGGTCTGTTAGTGTGTCTCTCAGACTGATGCTGTTATAGCATAGCGAACACACACACACACCCAGGGCTGTGCACAGACCTCTCAAAAAGTACCAAATTCCTCTGTAGGGAACCATTTGAACAGTTTTGGAGCATAGGCCTGTTTATTCCTGCAACAACACACCCACTCATCATCTTTACAAATTCTAAGCAAGCTAGTTAAAGTGAATCCTAAAGACAGAGATGATTGACATCGGGAAAAGAGGGCGGGCTATCAGCTGATCACTGATGTTGATGATTGATGTAAATCTGCTTGTTAGCTAGCTTCATTTCTTTTACTGATTGTAATTGACCTCTATGTCTTTCTGTCTCTCTCTGCTGTGTATCAGCCGACCAGACTGAATATTGATGATGATGTAAGCTAAATCAAGTGTAAATAAAATACTTTATTTTTATTTTTTATTTAACCTTTATTTAACTAGGCAAGTCAGTTAAAAACATATTCTTATTTTCAATGACAGCCTAGGAACGGTGGTTTAACTGCCTTGTTCAGGGGCAGAACAACAGATTTTTACCTTGTCAGCTCAGGGATTCAATCCAACAACCTTTCGGTTACTGGCCCAACACTCTAACCACTAGGCTACCTGCCACCCCTGCTGTGGCAGTAGTGTTGATATTTAAACTAGGTAGCTAGCTACAGACACTCGACAGGTGACCGCATATCTCAAGCCAAGCATGTTTGGATACTGGGAGCGTGCAATCGCCGTGCGGGGCGCAACCGGGCGTGAGAGCTCCGTACAGGGTGAAACTGACACCACGGCACCTTGGGAGCAGTGGGTTCCGAACAACAATGACCAAAAATACATATATACAGTAATTTTGGGGGAAATTATACCACCACCCAAAATGGCTCTTTGATGTAAAATATATCACTAGCCACTTTAAACAATGCTACTTAATATAATGTTTACATACCCTACATTATTCATCTCATATGTCTACGTATATACTGTACTCTATATCATCTACTGCATCTTTATGTAATACATGTATCACTAGCCACTTTAAACTATGCCACTTTGTTTACATACCCTACATTACTCATCTCATATGTATATACTGTACTCGATACCATCTACTGCATCTTGCCTATGCCGCTCTGTACCATCACTCATTCATATATCTTTATGTACATATTCTTTATCCCTTTACACTTGTGTGTATAAGGTAGTAGTTTTGGAATTGTTAGATTACTCATTGGTTATTACTGCATTGTCGGAACTAGAAGCACGAGCATTTCGCTACACTCGCATTAACATCTGCTAACCATGTGTATGTGACAAATAAAATTGGATTTGATTTGATTTGGAAGGGGCTTGTCTTCTGAACAGGTAGAGCCCTATATGTACACTGCACACACACACACACTCCTAGCAGGTCTGTCTTGACATCTTCATCACGTTTCTGTCCTTGGAATGACTTACCATACATTATGTTGTTGTTGTGTAGCCTGAGGGCAAACACACACACACAGACACACACACACAGACACACACACACACACACAGACACACACACACACACACAGTTGATGGATAGACTGAGTCACAGCTCCCATCACCCGTAGGAGATAGATGAGAGTGTAGAGGGATGCTATATGAGGACTGAGGAACCTACAATACTGTAGTCTACAGTATATCTCCCATAACAGCCATATCAAAGCTACTGTATCCATAGTGACGGGATTATACATCCCATACAATGTGATGCCAGGTTTTCCAAATATTGTGACAGCAAATAGGTTACAAAACACCATATTTTTCAACAACAAAAAAATACAGTCCAGATGTCATGCTTATAATATTGTGGTAATAATATAATATCCATATTAGTGCCATGGAATTAAATGATTTGGAGACTGCATATCTCTTGACAAAATCAGTCAAACATTGACTGATTAGCACCCGAACAGATGTCAACCTGTAGGCTACTGTAATTTAATTAAGCATGATTTATCCATTTGCCCTTCCAGTGTTTGCTAATATTACGACTATTTCAACTAACAGACCAGTGATCATCTGGGATCCCGGAGCGTGTGGATTTAAACCACGGCTGTATAGGTAGTGTGGTAACAATGTTTCAACTTGATTTGGTCTCAATTCGGTGCTGAACTAATGTAGTATGGCGTTCATAAACCGCCAATGATCCAAAAGTGTAGGTTATTTGCACAATTTATTGGTTAGAGCCAAGAGTTCGCAAGTACATGTTTCCCTCTAATGTAGCGTTTGCATAAACTATATGTGGCTACTCCGATCACCACGCAGTCATTTCCCTGTGGTATTTTCACATGAACTAGTCCATTAAGCGGTTTTGCATTGATACACAATTAGCAAATTATGCGTTTCAAATGGCCATTACACAGTCGTGTGTGTCGCTGAAATTGTCATCTGTAAGGGCAAATAATCATTTCTGACCTATAACAAGCAGTAGCCTAAAGTAAGTAGCCCGGGGCATCGATTTACGCATCTGAAATGACTTTAGAGGATTTGTTGTGATTAAATATTGCTTGGATTATACAGTTTTGGGTTCAAATTCACACCCAGTGGATTTTTTAAATGAGATTTACAGTAGGCTACACAACGAATGGATTTGAAGGAGACCCAATGTGGGTTCGTTCAGTTGTCATTCTGTTCATCTTCATAATGTTTTGGATTTGGAAACATCCCTACAACATCGTACATCTGTCACTCTTTGAGCGGGAGGCTGGGACGCTAGCGACGTCGATGTAACATGTCAGAGTAGCACATCTCAATTTAAAAGGATCTCGATTTGAAAATGAATACAGCCGCCAGAGGTGGTTCGGTTAATTCATTTGAGCGTCTGTGCCCATCCAGTCTACCAAAGCGCCAGGCATAGATAGGTAGATAGGAAATATCATTCAAGCAGCGGTTGTAGCCCATGCAGTCTTCGGCTATGTCTTTACCAGACACTAAAATGGGCCGTAGGTAAAATGGATATAATAGCTACGTGTAACAGCAGTAGCGCCACAGTCTTACCGGCTGCTGTATGTGACGAACCGTTCCTTTCCCTTGTGGAGGATGGTGCTGTAGCTGAACCTCGCGCTTCATATACTCGCTGCTGCCTTTGTAGCCACCGCCGCCGACCCGGTCTCTCTTCTCCCTCATGTTCGACGCGCCACCGCCGCCGTTTTCCCGTTCTTCCCCGGAATCGAGGCTACTGAAGTTCCACACTATCAGCGTCTGGACCAGCAGCACGGTGAGAGCCGCTATCAAGGCGGAACGCGAGCGGCGGGCCAACCTGCGAGCGCACGAGCCGCCAACCATCTTCACTCTTTGACTGCTAGGACTCGAGAGGAGAAGGTCGGCTAGCCTGCCTCTGCGTTGCGCGACAGACAACAGGAGCGGGGAGACCACGGGAGTTTTTTTTTTTGTTGATCTAGCTCACGATGGCTAGGAGGAGCATCGAGGAGAGGAGGCAGCACAGAGCCATCGTGTGGTTGAAAGACGTTACGCGCGGATGTTCACCGAATGTTCTGAATCACAGCGACGGTAAATGAGAGTCCTCCGTCTGGAATTCTTGTATAAAATACATCAGCACGAAGCACGTGGGTTATCACCTCCCACATGTACGTGATACCTATCCACGACATTTAATGATTAAACAAACCAACAAACAAAACATATTTTAGGAAACGTTGATGTGGGTGAACACAATGTACGGTTGAACAATATCAGTACCATGGACAGTGCTTACAGAAAATGTGTATCGCTACAGCTTCTTACAAATAGAATACAAGCTCACATCCATCCCATGTACTGTAGGCTCCACTAGGGCCAACCCTCACCATCCCCTTATGCATTCAGTTATTGATGCCACTTCATGTGCATTTCAAACATAACCAATGTACCAAATGATCATAAGAGCTATAAAAGGAGAGTTATTCATGTACAGTATATTGTAGCGAATCCAACATGACCTCATCAAGAAGTTCGGACCTCTTGATTTAACAGTTAAGCTGTTGGCTTGACAGTCGCTGGACCTGTGTTCGAGTCTCCGTGGGGGGTTAACCCCAAGTTCACTTCAGCATGAATTTTGATTCTTAAGAAATGGCCTAAGTCTATGCCTACAGCTGTGTATGAACGGAGGACTCCAATGGAACTAGGTCTTACAATAGTATCAAGCCCAAACTTCATACCACAGCAACTTCTTGTAATGGATGTAGAGGATTTCCATCCTTATTTACTCTGTGTGCCCCTGTGCATTGTGCTTAATTTTCTGGCAAGCATACCTTCGCTATCTAACTGTCTGCCAAGGCTGAGCTAGTACAGCTACTGGGACTTATAAGGAAGGGAGAACACACACACACATGTATGTGTGTGTTGTGAGTGTGTGTGTGTTGTGTGTGTGTGTGTGTTGTGAGTGTGTGTGTGTGTGTGTGTGTGTGAGTGTGTGTTGTGTGTATGTGTTCTCCCTTCCTTCCATATAAGTCCACACTGCTACCCTTTAATAAGTCAACAAACGTCTACACTATCAACTAGACAATCCACGCCGAGGCTGTTCTGCTCTTTGCTTAAGGGCAGTGAACCACTGACGGTGAATAAATAAGATAGCATTCACACAGAGTGTGTGTCTACCTACAGTACACCAGGCCTAGCGGACACAAATTGATGGGTGGGTTTGGTAAGACGAAAATTGCATAATTGGTGCAAAACAGGAAAATTGTTTCTCTGATATTTTGAAGGCAGGTTTTGCATATCCCAACCTTTTCAATGAGAGTTGGATTACAGAGTGTGACTACAGGCGGAAATGCGGAGATGGTAGCATTAGGTAGGGCGAGTTATTCTTTTTCGGCGGACAGTAAGTACACAGACCACTGTGTGTGTGTGTGTGTGCGTGTGTGTGTTTCACCTGAAGGAATACATTTGAGAGGCAGAAAGGCTAGAACAAAGCACATTATGCAAAGCTCAAAACAACAGCCTTGGCTAAAACAAAAACACATAGTTATTAGTCTCTGACCTTGTTGTGTTTTCTCCAGACTGGTTAATGATGACATGCCACACATTGTCAGCATGCCTTGCATTTGTAGATCCTAGCAGCCTAGCTGCCAATCGAAAACAGACAGATGTCTGACATTAGGCACAAACAGTGTTAATTCGAGCTGTATCATGTTAATTCGAGCTGTATCCTAGCAACAGAAGGTAGTCTAGCACCAAACCACACGCCATTCAATTTTACCTGGCAGTATGGGTGAAACGTTTGTCCATTCACCCAACAAGACATGCAGTAATATCAACCGGATGCAAGAACTCAAGTGGGGACATGGACAAAAGAGGACCAGTTGGGCCAAGACTCGTTCTATTCATCCATTGACAAGACAACTCTATATTATATTTAATATACAGTATGTTCATATTGTACATTCCATGACAGTTTCCTTAGCATTTATTTAGCATTTACATTGCAGCACACATTTGATTAACAAGGTGCTATTACCTTGGGCAAACAAAAATCTATGTTACTGTCCAAAAGCGATAAGGACCCCCAGATCACACACACACGCGCACACACACCATACTAATTGATAAACGGCACATTGAAATTCAAAATAGCTTTGTGCTCACACACGTTCCTGAGACATTTGAACGTCTTCTACATTTAAAAAATGTTGTCAAGGTGAGAGACAGTGGGAAAGAAAGAAGGGAGAGAGAGACAAACAGAGAGAGAGAGAGAGAGAGAGAGAGACAAACAGAGAGAGACAAACAGAGAGAGAGAGAGAGAGAGACAAACCAAACAGAGAGAGAGACAAACAGAGAGAGAGAGAGAGAGACAAACAGAGAGAGAGAGAGAGACAAACAGAGAGAGAGAGAGACAAACAGAGAGAGAGACACACAAACAGAGAGAGAGAGAGACACACAAACAGAGAGAGAGAGAGACACACAAACAGAGAGAGAGAGACACAAACAGAGAGAGAGACACAAACAGAGAGAGAGACAAACAGAGAGAGAGAGAGAGACACAAACAGAGAGAGAGAGACACAAACAGAGAGAGAGAGACACAAACAGAGAGAGAGAGAGAACGTGATATGGATGAGCATGTGAGGAAAGGCAAATGAGATAGAAAGGATAAGGGAGGAGAAAAGAAGAAGAGAGGAAAGAGAGAGCAGAAATAATGGATGTGGACAAGGAGAAAGAAAGTCTGGGGGAGAGAAAGTGAGAAAAATAGATACGATTAAAAGTCAGGTGAAAGAGACGGGAGACAGAAGGAATGTGAGAAAAATGTAGAGGTAGAAGGTTTTAGCGAGAGAGAGAGAGAGAGAGAGAGAGAGAGATGTAGGAGGGACAGGAAGAGGCAGGGGCACATAAAGAGAAGTTGAGAGATGGAGGAGGGAGAGAGAGACAGAGAGAGAGAGAAAATCAGAAAGCGAGAAAGGGTACAACTACAACTTCTCAGGCAGTAGAACTAGCTCTTCTCTTCTCATTAGCCAATGCTCCGTTGCCTGGGAGATAGCTTCGGCCCACTGTCGCCGCAGCCATGGCTTCCGGTCCCCACAGCTGATGAATTTAATTAAAGCTGACCCCCCATCAGTCAAGCACAGACACTGACCAACACTGACCAGATTGGTGCTAGGGTGCATCTCTCTCTCTCTCTCTCTCTCTCTCTCTCTCTCACTCTAGCTCTCGCTCTCTCCTTCTTCTCTGCAGTGTCAGTCAGAACAGAAAAGAAGTCTGAGGGAGAGGGTATGTGTGGGTCAGGTGAGATGACTGGTCATGCCTTGGGTGCCTCATTCACTTGTCCCTGAGGCGTAGCGTTTGGGGAGCTGTGGAGAGGTCAATCTTTTCATTCTGTCTTTTCAGAAGAAGACAGAAGACAGAGATGGCTAGTCACATTCCGACATCATGGCTACGGGTTTGGTCGAAGCACACGAAGAGGAAGGATACATGGAATGTGTTGAAAGGAGATCCTTGGTAATTAGTTGGTGTAACACTGACATGTTGAGGGCTCATACTCTATCTAATCGTGTTAGACAACAGGGTTTGTATTGAGTTCCTGTTCTTGTGGTCAAAGGTGAATAGGTCACAGGGTTAGAGGGTTATAGAGTCAGAGTCCATGCAGGTTAGTAGGGTGAATTAGCCCCTAGAGAAGAGACTGATCAAAGGTCAATTTGATGTTGTTTTGTTTTTCCCCCACAATGGCTAAACTTACCATTCAGGAAGGGTAAGCTGATCCTAGATCTGTGCTTAAGGACAAGCCTCACCTAACGCCGCCCCTGTCCCCACAGTTCAGCCAAAGGTCACTTGGGAGTCATGTAAAGTGTCATGGGGACGTGTCGCATAAATTTGGTCCCTGCAGAGCCGGTGACTGGTTCGTGTTGTGACATTGAAGCCGTTCAGCATAAAGGTGGTACATGTTGCAGGGAGAGTAATCCCACTCCATCTACAGCAGTCATAGTTCATGGTGGATCTGGGGTAGTGTTGCTGTGTGTGTGTGTGGGAGGGGGGGGGTCTAGGTGTGTGTGTATTTGTGTGTGCCCAAACCTGTGTGTGAGTCACGCTCTGCAGCAGTTCTGTAATCCTCTACATAAGTTCAGCCATGTTCTCCCAGGTGACACGGTGCTGAGACAGAGAGCAGAATGTATAAGTGTGTTGTGTGTGTGTGTGTGTGTGTGTGTGTGTGAGACTTCCGACAAGGAGATGGATAAATCGTGGATAAATCAATGTATTCCACTGCAACACTGCACAACCTATCACACAGTAGAAACCAACCAACACTGCACACCCTATCACACAGTAGAAACCAACCAACACTGCACACCCTATCACACAGTAGAAACCAACCAACACTGCACACCCTATCACACAGTAGACATCAACCAACATGATCCCAATGCTCACCACTTGATACATGGATAATCCTATCGTCCCAAAATAAACATACTATAGGCGTGCTTGGCTAGTGTTGGGCTGGAGCAAAACATTGGTCCTGGAGAAATGGGGTTGGAGGAAACACTGCAGTGGGCTAAATCAGGGTCACACACAGTGTTTCTTGGTAGTCTTAAACAAATCTACTTTGAGACAAAAGTATACACCTCACACACATGGTTATGGGCTTTAAAAGAGAAGACACCTGTATCATGTCAGATATAGAATTGAAATGTATTACATTTTGAGCTTGCATCCCAATATTACACTTTATATACATCAGAGAAGGTGAATAGGTCACCTTTCTATGTCAAACAAAACCGTTTGACATAGAAACACCAGATTTTCGGCATGTTTAAAAAAAAAAACTTTATTAATTATGAAATTATGAAAAATATGAATAACATTCCACCCATGAGACCACTAGGTCATTTGACTGCAGTAAAGGGCTACGTGGAGCATTTCACCCATTCAGAGGAAGCACCAACGATGTCCTATCCTATAACTGCCCCGTCAGTAACCTCAACCTGGGTTGTGTTCAGTTACCACAACGTAGCAAAACATGTCAAAAATTAGCATTCTTATTGGACAAGTTCGTGATAGCACCTCCCAGTTTCAAAACCTACTGAACATGACCCTGAAGTTTTATGGGCGTATCTCCCTTTAGCATTATACCTCCAACTGGGTGATGTTCAATAAGGCACAAAGTAGAAAAACATTTTGCAAAAGAAAACAAAAATGAGTGTTCTTGTTTCAACAGGTGTGTGCCTTCTGAACATCACCCTGAGGATTTATGGGTGTTTTTCTCTGTAGCTTTAAACCTACTGATGTCGATGTCCCCGTCTACCTTATGGCCATTTTGATTCCTCCCCTTTCACTCGTTTGACTCCTTCACTTGGACGGACTGTTGCAGAGCAAATGTACCCCTGTGTTCTTTCATTAGACTATTGAATAATTGATCACACACACACATACACGCACACACACACACACACACACACACACACACACACACACACACACACACACACACACACACACACACACACACACCCCTTCCCATTTATTTTGCTGACTATACATGATGTGTGTCTGGGTTAAATGGATTGGAATGGGCTCTCCGTCGAAAGACAAGAGAATGAGATTGTACATTAAAGTCCTCCATCATACCATGAGTTATTTATATGACACAGAGTCTGTGGAGTAAGAAGATTACTGTGTCTGACCTCTGTGGAAATCTATGTGAATCTCCTCCAGACTCGATAGGAAGTTATTGGTTATTAGCTACATTCATTACGTTTCACAACGTGTATTCATAGACAGTTACTCGACAGAATGTTAATTGCATTGGGCCGATAAATGTGTGCTTGGGATTCCCATTTAAATTATTAACAATTTGATAACATTTACTATTGGGCCATTTTCCACCACAGGCATATACAGTATACTGTATAGTAAGGACAAGACCGTTCTTAAAGCCTAGTTTTCCTTCCACTAACATACATTTTCATGTACTTTAAGCTACTATGTAATTGCGGGTTGGTTTTTAATAAGTAACATTCGGATAACAAATCAATTTTGCACCACAGGCTGGTTCAGTAAGTGCAATGCTAGATGTTGTTCAAGCCTAGTTTTCATTCCACTCACACACCTCTACCCCAGCTGCTTCTCTTCATCTGTCAATACTAGGGGTGAGGTTGTCTGTTAATGTCTCTAACTGTGGCCCTTAGGTCCAGATCTCTACCCCTCTCGTCCTCCCAGGGGGCACACTCTTTGGCCCTCAGGGGCCTCCAAGGGCCCCTCTCTCTCTACAACAGCCTGGAGTACTCGACATCATTGATTTCTCTCAACACACTCTCTCCTTCACTGCGTCTCCTCCACCAGTCCCTCTGTGGCTGAACAACCTTGTTAGAACTGTAAAAATAGAAACAAGACCAAAAAGAGGGGGAGAGAAAGAAGGAAGGTGAGGAACAAGACCAAAGAGAGGAGGGAGTCAAAAATGAGGGATGGAGGGAGGGAGAGAGGGAGAGAAGGGAAGGGAGAGGGTGAGAAAAGATAGTGAAGGAGGCCGGCAGGGGTGAGGAGAGGGGGAGGAAAGAGAGTGAAGAAGGCCCGGGAGGGGTGAGAAGAGGGGGAGGAAAGCCAGCCATGTTGTGTCTCTCAGGGGCCGAGGCTTCAGCTGTGTAGGGGAGAATGATTATACAGGTCTCTGCTTCCGTCGCTGATTAGCAACAACCTCTCAGGTCATAGGGGGGTTATAACATGTGTGAGGCAGCTATGACCTTGTTCTCCTTAATCATGGCTGCTAGAATAACTTTTCAGCTGTTTCAAGCTTCTCTTTGCTAATGAAATTCAAATGTTCTCTTCCTTCTAGCAGCCCTTTTTTCTCTCAGTATTTCCCAAACAGAACTAAATATAGATCAAGAAATGAGTTCAAGTAACCCTCGAAATCTTTGATACGTTTTAGCAGTCTATGATCCAACAAAAGTCTGTAATCTGACAAACAAACTGAACACCGATTCAATTATCCGTCAACAATATATTGTATCTTTGAGTGGATTTGTGAAGAAAGTAAACTTTCTTCCGAGCTTCACACAAGCACATTCCCTTTTGATACTCAAGTGTGCTCTAGTTCTCTTAAGAAACACAAAACATACATTATCTTGGGAGAAGTTTCATTCGAATCCATTATCATCAAAACTTTAATGGCATTTCCGATATCTGTAGATCGAGGAGGTGGCGTGGAACTAGACATTTCTCATTCCTGTTACCACAGGGCTTGCGTCTCAAATGGCGCCCTATTCCCTATATAGTGCACTACTTTTTGTACTTTTAGTGCACTATTTAGGGAATAGGGTGCCATTTGAGATACATGCCTGGTATTCAGCATTAAACACTAATAGTGTTTCCAACCATCTTGTCTTCAAATCAATAACAAGCTTCTATGATTCCTACTTTCCTCTTAAATAAATTGGGAGTGAATCGTGTTATATTCTCCTTCTCCTCCTCCTCTTCCTCCACCTCCTTCTCCTCTTCCTCCACCTCCTCCTCCTCTTCCTCCTCCTCTTCCTCCACCTCCTCCTCCTCTTCCTCCACCTCCTCCTCCTCCTCCACTTCCTCCACCTCCTCCTCCACTTCCTCCACCTCCTCCTCCACTTCCTCCACCTCCTCCTCCACTTCCTCCACCTCCTCCTCCTCTTCCTCCACCTCCTCCTCCTCTTCCTCCACCTCCTCCTCCACTTCCTCCTCCTCTTCCTCCACCTCCTCCTCCTCTTCCTCCACCTCCTCCTCCACTTCCTCCACTTCCTCCTCCTCTTCCTCCACCTCCTCCTCCTCTTCCTCCACCTCCTCCTCCACTTCCTCCACTTCCTCCACTTCCTCCTCCACTTCCTCCACCTCCTCCTCCACTTCCTCCACCTCCTCCTCCTCTTCCTCCACCTCCTCCTCCACTTCCTCCACTTCCTCCACTTCCTCCTCCACTTCCTCCACCTCCTCCTCCACTTCCTCCACCTCCTCCTCCTCTTCCTCCACCTCCTCCTCCTCTTCCTCCACCTCCTCCTCCACTTCCTCCTCCTCTTCCTCCACCTCCTCCTCCTCTTCCTCCACCTCCTCCTCCACTTCCTCCACTTCCTCCTCCTCTTCCTCCACTTCCTCCTCCTCTTCCTCCACCTCCTCCTCCACTTCCTCCACTTCCTCTACCTCCTCCTCCACTTCCTCCACCTCCTCCTCCACTTCCTCCACCTCCTCCTCCTCTTCCTCCACCTCCTCCTCCACTTCCTCCACCTCCTCCTCCTCTTCCTCCACCTCCTCCTCCACTTCCTCCACCTCCTCCTCCTCTTCCTCCACCTCCTCCTCCTCTTCCTCCACCTCCTCCTCCACTTCCTCCACCTCCTCCTCCTCTTCCTCCACCTCCTCCTCCACTTCCTCCACCTCCTCCTCCACTTCCTCCACCTCCTCCTCCTCTTCCTCCACCTCCTCCTCCACTTCCTAACTTTTACATTGTCTCTATCTGTTTTATTGTAGGTTAACTTTAGTCCGCTCAGTAATGGAATAGAATGGAGTCAGTGGCCTGCATATATAGACTTGTTTGTCCATCTACGATTCAGTGCACTCCGGGGTAGGAGGTACTGAAGCATCGCTTCACGTTGCACATTAGGTCTGAAATGAGAAGGGTTGGGATTGGGCAAGCTGACTGTGCACCAATGATATATGAGTAATTTGTTGTGAATGTACGTACAGTGCCAGATGAGATTGTAATTAGGATAATGATGAATCTGATCTCATTTGTGAAGTGCCGCCCTCTCAAATTTAACGGCGACAAAACCTTACTTTTGGCAGAGTGAGTAGAAATGACATTTCCTCTGTGTGGGACAGACCAATGTGTGCATAATGTTCAACAGTTCCTTACAACACACACATACACACTCGCACTCACGCAAGCTTGCATGGTTCTTGCCTTTTGGGGTCCCTAAGTGAGATTTTGTTGTGAGCCCCCATTTCACATTTTTAAGTTCATTTTCTGCAATTCTACACCTTTTGCCATGGAGTGTAGAGAAAATGTTGTCGTTTTAAAGCAAGTTTTCTGCAATTCTATACATTTTCCCATGTGGTGGAGATCATTTTCATCCGTTTTAAAGATCATTTCCTGAAATTCAAAGATTTTGCCATATACTTATGCCATAATATCTGAGTGTCACTAACAAAATCAATGGGGCCCCCCAGAGAATCAGGGGCCCCCCTCAAGGCCAAGTTTAGATGAATTTAGACTAATTTACTAATCTAAAAAATGTTAGTGAGTGACAATTGAGTGACATAACAAAATGAAAACTGCTGATGCACAACCACTTTTCGGAACTGCACCTTGTGTATTCTACTATTGTAACCCTGACTGAGCCCCCCCCCCCCCCCCATGCCTGAAGCTGGGCACACACTCGCACACACGCACACACACACAGACACACACTGGCAACTACACACGCTCGCAAGCACACACATACACACACACACAGAACCCCAAACCTACATCCCCCAAAACCCACACAAACATACACCACTCTACACAGACTCTGTTCTGTTCCAATAACAATATGTATGCGTCAGGCTCAGTTCCAGAGCAGGGCCATGGATCTATCATTAGTTAATTGCAGGTGTCTAATGCTGAGAGGTGGGGAGAGAACAGGTGTGTGTGGGGGTCAAGCTTCTCTCATCCACACTAGATAAACAGTGCTTTAAATGCTATAAACCAAACACCAGGCTCCTGACGTCTGGTGGAGGCTCTCTGCTGTTCTACTGGCAGTCAGCCCAGACTATACAGTCTACAGGACAGACTGGAGAGTTGACTGACTGGTACAGACTACAGGAGAGGCTGGATGGCTGACTGACTGGTACAGACTACAGGACAGGCGGGATGGTTGACTGACTGGTACAGACTACAGGATAGACTGGATGGTTGACTGACTGGTACAGACTACAGGATAGACTGGATGGTTGACTGACTGGTACAGACTACAGGATAGACTGGATGGTTGACTGACTGGTACAGACTACAGGATAGGCTGGATGGTTGACTGACTGGTACAGACTACAGGATAGGCTGGATGGTTGACTGACTGGTACAGACTACAGGATAGGCTGGATGGTTGACTGGCTGGTACAGACTACAGGATAGACTGGATGGTTGACTGACTGGTACAGACTACAGGATAGGCTGGATGGTTGACTGACTGGTACAGACTACAGGATAGACTGGATGGTTGACTGACTGGTACAGACTACAGGACAGGCTGGATGGTTGACTGACTGGTACAGACTACAGGATAGACTGGATGGTTGACTGACTGGTACAGACTACAGGATAGGCTGGATGGTTGACTGGCTGGTACAGACTACAGGATAGACTGGATGGTTGACTGACTGGTACAGACTACAGGATAGGCTGGATGGTTGACTGACTGGTACAGACTACAGGATAGACTGGATGGTTGACTGACTGGTACAGACTACAGGATAGGCTGGATGGTTGACTGACTGGTACAGACTACAGGATAGACTGGATGGTTGACAGACTGGTACAGACTACAGGATAGGCTGGATGGTTGACTGACTGGTACAGACTACAGGATAGACTGGATGGTTGACTGACTGGTACAGACTACAGGACAGGCTGGATGGTTGACTGACTGGTACAGACTACAGGACAGGCTGGATGGTTGACTGACTGGTACAGACTGGTACAGACTACAAGATAGGCTGGATGGTTGACTGACTGGTACAGACTACAGGACAGGCTGGATGGTTGACTGACTGACTGGTACAGACTACAGGACAGGCTGGATGGTTGACTGACTGGTACAGACTACAGAATTGGCTGGATGGCTGACTGACTGACTGGTACAGACTACAAGATAGGCTGGATGGTTGACTGACTGGTACAGACTACAGGACATGCTGGATGGTTGACTGACTGGTACAGACTACAGGATAGGCTGGATGGTTGACTGACTGGTACAGACTACAGGATAGGCTGGATGGTTGACTGACTGGTACAGACTACAGGATAGGCTGGATAGTTGACTGACTGGTACAGACTACAGGATAGGCTGGATGGTTGACTGACTGGTACAGACTACAGGATAGACTGGATGGTTGACTGACTGGTACAGACTACAGGATAGGCTGGATGGTTGACTGACTGGTACAGACTACAGGATAGACTGGATGGTTGACTGACTGGTACAGACTACAGGATAGGCTGGATGGTTGACTGGCTGGTACAGACTACAGGATAGACTGGATGGTTGACTGACTGGTACAGACTACAGGATAGGCTGGATGGTTGACTGACTGGTACAGACTACAGGATAGACTGGATGGTTGACTGACAGGTACAGACTACAGGATAGACTGGATGGTTGACTGACTGCTGTTCTCTCTGACTAATGCTTTATTCCTTTCTCCTGATCTTTTCTGTCTGTCTGTCTGTCTGTCTGTCTGTCTGTCTGTCTGTCTGTCTGTCTGTCTGTCTGTCTGTATCTCTCCCAACAAACCAAAGGATTGGCGAAATTGGTTGGATGACGTACTGGTTGGATGGCGAACTGGTTGGATGCCGTACTGGTTGGATGGATGGCGTACTGGTTGGATGGCGTACTGGTTGGATAGCGTACTGGTTGGATGGCGTACTGGTTGGACGGCCTACTGGTTGGATGGCGTACTGGTTGGATGGATGGCTGGTTAGATGGCGTACTGGTGGATGGCGTACTGGTTGGATGGATGGCTGGTTAGATGGCGTACTGGTGGATGGCGTGCTGGTTGGATGGATGGCTGGTTAGATGGCGTACTGGTGGATGGCGTACTGGTTGGATGGCGTACTGGTTGGATGGATGGCTGGTTAGATGGCCTACTGGTTGGATGGTGTACTGGTTGGATGGATGGCTGGTTAGATGGCGTACTGGTGGATGACGTACTGGTTAGATGGCGTACTGGTTGGATGGCGTACTGGTTGGATGGATGGCTGGTTAGATGGCCTACTGGTTGGATGGCGTACTGGTTGGATGGATGGCTGGTTAGATGACATACTGGTGGATGGCTAACTGACTGACTGATTGACTGTATGCTCTTTTTGACCCAGGATTTTATCTTTTTGTTTTCTCATGATTTGGTTGGGTCTAATTGTTTTGCTGTCCTGGGGCTCTTTTGGAGTGTGTTTGTGTTTGTGAACAGAGCCCCAGGGCCAGCTTGCTTAGGGGACTCTTCCTCATCAGGTTCATCTCTCTGTAGGTGATGGCTTTGTTATGGAAGGTTTGGGAATCGCTTCCTTTTTGGTGGTTGTAGAATTTAACAGCTCTTTTCTGGATTTTGATAATTAGTGGGTATCGGCCTAATTCTGCTCTGCATGCATTATATGGTGTTCTACGTTGTACACAGAGGATATTTTTGCAGAATTCTGTATGCAGAGTCTCAATTTGGCGTTTGTCCCATTTTGTGAAGTCTTAGTTGGTGAGCGGACCCCAGACCTCACAACCGTTAAGGGCAATGGGCTCTATGACTGATTCAAGTATTTTTAGCCAGATCCTAATTGGTATGTTGAAATTTATGTTCCTTTTGATGGCATAGAATGCCCTTCTTGCCTTGTCTCTCAGATCTCTCTCTCGCTCTCTCTCTCTCTCATTGTTTATTACACAGGTTTGGCCTTCCTCCTAGGTATTGTGTCGGTTATGTTTTGATGTCAGCCTCTGAATAGCGAAGTCTCAGTATTTAGTCTGCACAACTTGTCTGTCTGAGATTGTCTCTGAGCTCCTTATTTGTCTCGTTCCAGGCTAGTGGCACCACCCTCCCTCTCTACCGTAGCTGGGTACAGTAGTCACACTAGTGTAGAGACAATAAGCCAAGCCAGTGTGTGAGGAAGCCACCTACTCGGAGTCAGTCTCTCACACACACACACACACACACACACACACACACACACACACACACACACACACACACACACACACACACACACACACACACACACACACACACACACACACACACACACACACTGTCAAGGTCCCCCTGTCCTTAGCCCATAGCCACTGGACATCTGCGCTCCTGTTGTCCAACCAGATTAAGATTGTTAACTACAATCCCCCCCAGCACTCAGTCACTCGCATGACTATTAGAAAGCCCAGACAATTCCATGCAGCAGACCAGCAAACAGTGTGTATGTGTAAGTGCATGTGTGTGCCTGTTTCCGCCCTGTGTGCCTCTGCGTGCGTACGTGCATGCCTGTGTGCGTGCCTGTGTCCGCCCTGTGTGTCTGTGCGTACGTGCATGCCTGTGTGTGTGCATGTGTCCGCCCTGTGTGTCTGTGCGTACGTGCATGCCTGTGTGTGTACGACTCTGATCCAGACTGATTAAACGATCAGGAGGAGTATTTCAGACCAATATGATTATTTGATGAGCCAATCCAACAGAGCATCGCTGGCAAATGACTCTTTGATGAATAAATGACTCTTTGATGAATCAGCCCAGCATTGCAGTTCTTCAGTTATGAATATGAATGTGATTATTTTATTAGTTAATCAGACAGCCCATTCTATTTCAGGCCAACGTACTGTAACTCTATGATGGGGAGAAGAAATCAGTAGAGAAACTCATTCTATCACAAAGTTCATGATTAAGTCTCTCTAAACAGCAGCTGTGTCGTGTTAGAGTTACTCTCCTGTCCTCAGTGCTTAGACAGAGCCTTTAAAGTCATTACAAAGTTATCAAATTACCATTAAAGAAAAAACATCTCTTACTAAATCGCTTCTCTCTTAGACCAGACATGTAAACAGCACGATATCGCACTCTGAACAGTAGGCCTGTATACTGTACACATCTGCCACTTCCTCGTTTATACCGATGGCTCTATCCCATTGGCTAACGGCCATGTTCACCAGAGTAAGCCGAGTGTGTCTTATTAATGTGTTGTTGTTGCTGACTTTGAAGCAAGGTAATGACACGAGCATCACTCAAAATCACATTACCAGACATATCTCTCTCTCTCTCTCTCTCTCTCTCTCTCTCTCTCTCTCTCTCTCTCTCTCTCTCTCTCTCTCTCTCTCAGAGCCAATCGTGTGGTAAACGACAGGGGGAAATGTAGTGTGAAACCGCTGGACCAGTATGCATGGGGAAGGTTAATACAGCCCACTATAGGGCTAAAGGGGAGACTGGTTAATATAGGTAGCCGGCACCATAGACATATAATTACTAAAAAGGTCATTCCAAGGCAGTTTACTTACTTCCTCCCTGTCTTTGGCAAGAGCTTGTGCCCTGTACGTCTTCCGGCTCGTCCACTACTGTCCACTATTCCCAGGCAGCACTCCTTTTATAAATAACAGCGCAAAAAGAGAGTTTGCACCATAGAATTACAATTACTAGAATGGACATTCCCATTCAAGTCGAGGAAGGGAGGGAGGGAAGGAAGGAGGGAGGGAGGACGAGATTTGATCAGTGCAGGAAGGTAAGACAATGGTCCTCTGAAAACCACAGGAGGAGAAGAGAGAGAGAGAGAGAGAGAGAGAGAGAGGAGGCGAGAGTGTTTTCACTGTGTTCCGCTTATGATGTCTGTAAAGTATAACAATGCTAAGGTCATACTGCAGATTCAAAAGAATGTTCATGAATTTGAGTTTTCTATGCAGGAACGGATTATCTTTTCGTTGTTCTGTTCTAATCTATTCAATGTCTGCTCTGGATTCCGTTGACTCAATGGTGAGGTAGCTAAATCAGTAAGAAATAAGTAACAAGACATTTTGATCTCACCACTTGATATCACCATATTGATCATATGGGCGACACACAACACTGCTGAACCACACAAGCCTTTCAGTGTCACTGTGGTAGAACAATCCTGTGATCAGGTGCTTAGCATCAATCTAGCAAAGAGCTAAGTTACATATGATAACCTCTCCTAGGGGCGCAAAAATTATTTCGGAAGGCTAGAAGATAGGGGACCCGCGGTTCGGAATGCCAATCTGCCATCTCTCTCTCTCTCTCTCTCTCTCTCTCTCTCTCTCTCTCTCTCTCTCTCTCTCTCTCTCTCTCTCTCTCAATTCAATTCAAGGGCTTTATTGGCATGGGAAACATGTGTTAACATTGCCAAAGCAAGTGAGGTAGACAACATACAAAGTGAATATCTCTCACTCTCTCCCTCCTTCTCCCTCTCCTCTCCTCTTCCCACTCCCCATTTCCCCTTTAGTTGTCAGGGGGGAGTCAAGTGCTCAATGCTACGTGTCTCTCTCTCATCTCTCCCCTCCCCTCTCCTCCTCTCCCTCTCTCTACCTCTACTTGTCAGGGGGAGTCAAGTGCTCAATGCTACGTGTCTCTCTCATCTCTCCCCTCCTCTCTCCTCCTCTCCCTCTCTCCCCTGTCTCTACCTCTACTTGTCAGGGGGAGTCAAGTGCTCAATGCTACGTGTCTCTCTCATCTCTCCCCTCCCCTCTCCTCCTCTCCCTCTCTCCCCTGTCTCTACCTCTACTTGTCAGGGGGAGTCAAGTGCTCAATGCTACGTGTCTCTCTCATCTCCCCCCCCTCTCCTCCTCTCCCTCTCTCCCCTGTCTCTACCTCTACTTGTCAGGGGGAGTCAAGTGCTCAATGCTACGTGTCTCTCTCATCTCTCCCCTCCCCTCCCCTCCTCTCCCTCTCTCCCCTGTCTCTACCTCTACTTGTCAGGGGGGAGTCAAGTGCTCAATGCTACGTGTCTCTCTCTCATCTCTCCCCTCCCCTCTCCTCCTCTCCCTCTCTCCCCTGTCTCTACCTCTACTTGTCAGGGGGGAGTAAAGTGCTCAAGGCTACATGTGTTGTAGTAGAAGTGCAGGAATCAGGGAGAACACCAAGGTTAAAAGGAAAGGCATGTAGAGGACCCTAGGCGACGCCATACGTGCGCCGTGTATCGCAGGTTACATCATTTCACACCACTTGTTTTAGAAGCCTCTATCTATATCTGTAGGGACCGGAGCCCTTTTCCTGGTCAGATCATGCAGTCAGGCAAAACTCCAGTCCCTATCTCGGAATTGACTATCTAATAGAAACACACACATCTATATTCATAGTCACATTCTCACCGACAGGGGTTGGAGGTTAGTTTCTACGTTGTGCCTGGCAGGGTTTATGGTACTGTATGCACAAAAGCATGAACAACACGCTACCCGACATCAAACGCACTGTTTATGTTCCTGTCACATTGACTTGAAGCACTATGCATCATGCATTATCTATTAGACTAGATGTGTGTGGTGCGTCCCAAATGACACCCTATTACTCATCTGGTGCACTACTTTTGACCAGGGCCTGTGGGTCTGTGGTAAAAAATAAAATAAAAAGTAGTGCACTATGTAGGGAATAGGGTGCCATTTGGGATGCAGTAGGAATGTTGTTTACCACTATGAGCACAGTGTATATTTTATAAGGATGACCATACAGTGATACAACCGTATAAGGTTTCACGTAGGCTTGAAGTATCAGTATCACTCGCAATTTTCTCATCTCAACTTTTCTTGGTTTGATTTGTATGAGGTGTCCAGTGAGGATGGTGCTGCATTGTCAAACCATGTGGAATGTAGTTTGATTCCTCCCTTTTTGTACAATTACTTCACGGTGAAATCGTTGTCAAGAAACTACAACAAATGGCATATTTTTTTCAGAAAGGGAAACACCCACATGCGCTTATGCTAGGGCTGGTTTAATTAGGGTGTAACCATGTAACCGATGGTTGTGGATGAAGACTGTCATGAAAATAAAATAACCATCTTAAATATGTATATATAAATATATATCACGTTTAATCCCGCTCTCCCTCTCCGGCGTGCGACGTCGCCAGTTGTCCCAGCATTACGCACACCTGCCATCATCGTTACGCGCACCTGCGCCTCATGACACTCACCTGGACTAGGCGTTATTGACTCTGTTTCTGTTCATATCTGTACGCTTTTAGAGTTTCTTGTTTTGTACTATGTTCTATTTATTATTATTATTACATTTGCACTCCCAGTACTTGCTTCCCGACTCCTAGAGTACATGTTACAATACACAGTATATATATATATATTACGAACAGCAGACTGTTTGTTCCCAAGCAAGTTGTTGTGGCAAATGATGAATAGAGCGGGCTTGGAACCTCTAACCCTGGCAATTTGACTGGTAAACTCTTTGGTACACTCGCAATGGGTAAACACACACACACACACACGCACACGCACACGCACACACACACTCACGCACACGCACGCGCGCGCACGCACACGCACACGCGCACACATACACGCACACACGCACACACGCACACACACACACACACACACACACACACACACACACACACACACACACACACACACACACACACACACACACACACACACACACACACACACACACACACACACACACACACACAAACTCACACCAGAGATGAAAACTGATTTGAACACCACTTTCCAAGAAGCAGCAGAGCAGAGGTTGCAAATAAGGAATTTATTTAGCTAATCAATGAACAGCCAGCTACATCAAAAGCGACCACTTGTAGAAGCACCAGTCCATCTCCCCTACGCTCTCCCTCCCCAAGGTTATCGGTCTTGACTCTGTGATGGTCAATGAATGTCAATACAGAAAATAGAGTTCACAAGCGCCGGTGAAGCACTGAACAGGCTGCAGACAACCTGTCCAGTTAAAGAGAGCCCAGTGCCCTAAGGAGATGAGAAGCGGAAAAAACAGACAAGCCCACTAAGCTACATACAGTGATGCCCAAGACCAGTTTATCGTAAGTTGAGACAATATACCTTCCGCCTCTCCCCAGTACAGTCCCCAACAGTTACTGTTGTTCCCTAAGAAGTAACGATAGAATTAGCTGATGCCAATGAGATATGTACATGGACAATGCAAAGACAACATAAAATAGGGTTTATAGCATGTAAGTCAATCATTGTCAGTTTTTTTTGGGGGGTACATCAGGAGAGGAGTCGGAGCTAAAATGTCTGCTCAGCCCAAAGCCCACTCGCTCTACATATGTCATGTATACAATAACTATCTATTTATACTATGATCCTCCCATTCTATGGAATGCCCACTGCCCTCATATGTCATGTCTGCAAATATGTTTTACTTGGTTCTTCAATGACAGACGGAACAGATGAAGTTCAAGTTGATTCTATACAAGTAAAGACCAACATAATCCAAATGATCATATGGAATGTGCTCGGGCTCCATGATGGAGAAAAAAACACATGGTTCTCGAACAGTTAAAGAGATTGTCGGACGATGTGGTTTTCTTGAGAGAGATTCATTTTTTTAAAGGAGAAATGTAGCATTTAAAGAGGAGCTGGGTTTGAGAGGTCAATGCTGCCACCTACTGTAGTAACAGCAGAGTTGTAGACATCCTGATAAATAAGAATACACCATTTTCCCTTATATCCCAGCACATGGACCAAGAAATCCGTTTTCTAATGTTGACTTGTACCTTACATGGTTAAAAATACACATCAATTTCATTGTAATCTGGTGTTTTTAGATAGACTTCAAGATATATTAGATCAAATCCAGACAATAACTATTATTTTAGCAGGTGACCTAAATCATACATTGGATAAGATTGACAGACATCGTAATAGAAAAGGCACATATTGGGAGCCTCCAAAGACATAAAAACATCATCTCTACAAATGATTTACAGGACACCTGGGGATTACTATTCCAAACTACAAAAGACTGTTCCTTTTTTTCTCAAAGTAAGAAACACTGTTCAAGAATCAACTACATTTCTATTTCCAAAAAATGCACTCAACAATTTACTGGGTGAAAAAATGTATGATATAGTGATATCGGATCATTCTCGTGTTTAATTACACCGATAGAAAATACATTTAGTGACAGAGATTGGAGAATGAACAGAGCACATCTTCTGGACCCGAAATGTATTAAATATGTAAAACAAAACAAAAATGACCTTTACCATTATAATGTAGACATAGAGGACAGAGAAAAGATGACCCCTGATATAATTTGGGATGCCTTTAAGGCGTACATTAGGGGGATGATTATCTCATACTCGGCAAATGTTCAATCTGATTGAGAATTTTAAAGAAAAATAAATCCCTATCTTAGAAAAAGCCTATAAAAAATCTTTACACAGTAAAGGAAATAACATTTAACAATAACACTGAATTTAAGCAGGAATCATTACTTTTGAAGAGAGCCAACAACTACAGGTTAAACTCAAATAAAGCACACTACTTATTGATGGCAAATACATTCTAAACCAGTACATTTCTTAAGATAAAGATACAAAAGCAGTAATTAGAAACAACAATAAAAAATCAAAAAACGCAATTAATGACAATTTTAAAAGCTTCTATGAAAATGTGTATACAAATCAGAATTAAACAACAGTTGGACGGATCCTATAGCCTTCTTAGACTCAACAACCCTGAAGAAATTATAAGCAGACAAAAAATAATCACTAAAAACAGAGGTCTTTTATGGCTTTCCCATATAATTCTATTCAACGTTTTGGGACAAAGTAGCCCCCCTATTTACACAAATGGCAACACACTCAATTCAATACTTCCTAATACCATGCATCAGACAGTTATTTCAGTTAAATTAAAACCAGGAAAATCTGGAGAGACCCCTGCTGATTGTAGACCCATAAATGTAATAACTTGTGACAATAAAATATTAACAAAGCTTATAGCAATAAAATGGCAAAAGTTATACCAGACCTGATACATATCAATCAAACAGGGTTTATTAAAAATGTCATTTACAAATACAAGAGCATGTTTCAGCTTAATACAATACGTAAAATACAAACAAGACATAGATTTATCAATAATTGTCACGTTCTGACCTTAGTCCCTTTGTTTCGTCTTTGTTTTAGTATGGTCAGGGCGTGAGTTGGGGTGGGCAGTCTATGTTTGTTTTTCTATGTTGGTTTTTGTGTTCGGCCTAGTATGGTTCTCAATCAGAGGCAGGTGTCGTTAGTTGTCTCTGATTGAGAATCATACTCAGGTAGCCTTTTTCCACCTGGGTTTCGTGGGTGTTTATTTTCTGTTCAGTGTTTTTCCAGCACCATTCAGGACTGTTGTTTTGTTGTTTTATTTATTATTTCAGTGTTCAAGTACTTTATTAAAGAATATGGACACTTACCACGCTGCACCTTGGTCCTCACCTCCTTCCACCTACGACGACGCTCGTTACAGTACTAAAATGATAATATATGCAGATAATACGTTATCTGATGAAATTGCCTTAGAAAGGGGAACAGGTCATGGATGTCCCCTCTACCCCCTCCTGTTTGCACTGGCAATTGAATCACTTGCAGAAATAATTAGACACAAACATAACAGTTATCCGTATCGATAAACATGAATATAAACTAATGATCTCCTGATATACCTGGCCAATATTAAAAAATCAATGCCCCCGTTTCTAAAAATATTTTCCGAATACTACAAAATATCAGGATATTAAATGAATGTGGAAAACTACCAAAATAATGGCAATAGGAAAAAGAGAAAAGAATAACTCAATCTACAGCGATCCTTTATGTGGACCACAACAAAAATGAAATACTTAGGATGCTTAATAAGTGACAACAAACAACAATGATATGAAAACGTTATTCTATTACTCAACCATATGAAAGCAGATCTACTTAAATGGAATAATCTTCCCATAAATCTTAAAGGTAGAATAAACGTCTTTAGAATGACATGGCTGCCAAAGTTTATGCATTTGTTTTTGGTAATACCAATTACCCCACCCAAGACATTCTTTAAAAATGTATACTCGGTCATAACAGACTTTTTATGGGCAAATAAAACTCATAGGTTAAAAAGGAAAGTTTTACGTCTTCCGAAGTCTGAGGGTGGTTTTAACCTTCCAGACATGGAATTATGTCAAGTCGCTGCCCAAGGCTTTTACTTGCAACAAATAGTGAAATGCACTAAATAGGAACATGTGCATGCTCATCCCCAGAATATTTTATGTGTTCATTTTCAAAGCATAAAGCTAAGAACATTAACAACTTCATAGTGAAGAACACTGTAACGATACAGAAGAAAATGAAAGGTATTGTAGAAGAACCAACATCACTCCCTAAAAACACAATGTTATGGAACAATCCTCGGATAGCTTTTCCGAATTCACCGATTTTATTTTACCTTCATTTAACTAGGCAAGTCAGTTAAGAACAAATTCTTACTTTCAATGACGGCCTTGGAACAGTGGTTTAACTGCCTGTTCAGGGGCAGAACGACAGATTTGTACCTTGTCAGCTTGGGGATTTGAACTTGCAACCTTCTGGTAAATTGGTTCACATGGAAAACTAAAGGATTAAGCGTAAATGTTTTGTTAGCTGTGATTTCGTTAGTTATGCTCCAATTCTCCCTCCATCTAAAAGGTATAGAAACCGTAAATGACTTGGTAACAGGAAATACATCTACAGTTGAAGTCGGAAGTTTACGTACACTTTAGCCAAATACATTTAAACTCAGTTTTTCACAATTCCTGACATTTAATCAGAGTAAAAAATCCCTGTCTTAGGTCAGTTACGATCACCACTTTATTTTAAGAATGTGAAATGTCAGAATAATAGTAGAGAGAATAATTTATTTCAGCTTTTATTTCTTTCATCACATTCCCAGTGGGTCAGAAGTTTACATACACACAATTAGTATTTGGTAGCATTGCCTTTAAATGGTTGGGTCAAACGTTTTTGGGTAGCATTCCACAAGCTTCCCACAATAAGTTGGGTGAATTTTGGCCCATTCCTCCTGACAGAGCTGGTGTAACTGAGTCAGGTTTGTAGGCCTCCTTGCTCGCACACGCTTTTTCAGTTCTGCCCACACATTTTCTATAGGATTGAGGTCAGGGCTTTGTGATGACCATTCCAATACCTTTACTTTTTTGTCCTTAAGCCATTTAGACACAACTTTGGAAGTATGCTTGGTGTCATTGCCCATTTGGAAGACCAATTTGTGACCAAGCTTTAACTTCCTGGCTGATGTCTTGAGATGTTGCTTCAATATATCCACATAATTTTCCACCCTCGTGTTGCCATCTATTTTGTAAAGTGCACCAGTCCCTCCTGCAGCAAAGCACCCCCACAACATGATGCTGCCACCCCCCCGTGCTTCACGGTTGGGATGGTGTTCTTCGGCTTGCAAGCCTCCCCCTTTTTCCTCAAAACATAATGATGGTCATTATGGCCAAACAGTTCTATTTTTGTTTCATCAGACCAGAGGACATTTCTCCAAAAAGTACGATCTTTGTCCCCATGTGCAGTTGCAAACCGTAGTCTGGCTTTTTTATGGCAGTTTTGGAGCAGTGGCTTATTCCTTGCTGAGCAGCCTTTCAGGTTATGTTGATATAGGACAAATTTTACTGTGGATATAGATACTTTTGTACCTGTTTCCTCCAGCGTCTTCACAAGGTGCTTTGCTGTTGTTCTGGGATTTATTTGCACTTTTTGCACCAAAGTACGTTCATTTCTAGGAAACAGAACGTGTCTTCTTCCTGAGCGGTATGATGGCTGCGTGGTCTCATGGTGTTTATACTTGCATACTATTGTTTGTACAGATGAGCGTGGTACCTTCCTGCTCCCAAGGATGAACCAGACTTGCAGAGGTCTATAATTTCTTTTCTGAGTTCTTGGATGATTTCTTTTGATTTTCCCATTATGTCAAGCAAAGAGGCACTGAGTATGAAGGTAGGCCTTGAAATACATCTGCAGGCACACCTCCAATTGATTCAAATTATGTCAATTAGCCTATCAGAACCTTCTAAAGTCATGCCATCTTTTTCTGAAATGTTCCAAGCTGTTTAAAGGCACAGTCAACTTAGTGTATGTAAACTCACCCACTGGAATTGTGATACAGTGAGTTAGTGAAATAATCTGTCTGTAAACAATTGTTGGAAAAATTACTTGTGTCATGCACAAAGTGGATGTCCTAACTGACTTGCCAAAACTAGAATTTGTTAACAAGACATGGAGTGGTTGAAAAATGAGTTTTAATGACTCCAACCTAAGTGTATGTAAACTTCCGACTTCAACTGTATCCATGACAAAATTAAAAAGCCATTTTGAAGTGACCATGTCAAACACATGCAAATCAAAAGATACATATCGCGACATTTCTATTTGAAATCATTTGGACATCAGAGCAACCTTGAGGGAATCTCAGTTGATTCAGAAAAGGATGTTCATATGATAGGGAAGATGTACAAACCTTCCAGAGAGCCTATCCAACTGACAATCTCTTAGAAAAATATATAAACTATTGGAACCAAGACTTAAAAAAGAACTGATGTTGGCTGAAGATGGAGGGAATATTGGAGCATAACTAACTAAATTACAGCTGACAAAACATCTGCGCTTAATCCAGTATCAACTAATGTATGCAATTTATTATACTTCAGATAAAATTCACAAATTCTGCAGCACAACGGCAGTCGTGTCTTAAGTGTAAAACAAGAAGTGACTCAATAATGTATGCTTTCTGGGAATGCTATGAAGTCCGGAAGTTGTGGGCGGAGCTAGAAAGTTGGCCGTCTGAAGTATTAGAATGTAAACTTACTGTGAATCCGTCTATCTGCATATTTCAAGACATGACATATGGGGGTGTAGTGAGATACCTAATGGGCTGGACAATTCTCTTCGCATAACTCATCTTGAAGAAACGTATACTACAAACTTGGAAATCAATCAATCAGCCATCATTAACACAATAGAAGAATCTAATGATGTATTAGTTAAATATTTTAATAGCATTGTAACAGCATTCTTCCTCCTCTTCTGAGGAGGAGTAGCGAGAAGGATCGGAGGACCAATGCGCAGCGTGGTTTGTGTCCATAACGTTTATTTTAAGACAGTTGGCGTGTGCCTCCCCCCAAGAAATTATTGGGGCTGCCTCTCGGGCTTCCAGCCGCGATGCCGTGCTGCCTCCTCATACCGGCGCCTCTCTGCTTTCGCTACCTCCAGCTCTGCTTTGGGACGTCGATATTACCCTGGCTCAGTCCAGGGTCCTTTGATGTCCAGAATCTCCTCCCAAGTCCATCTCTCCAGGTATCGCTGCCTCTCCTGCTGCTGCCTGTTACCACGTTGCTTCGTCCTTGGTTTCTGTAACGGCATTCTTCCTCCTCTTCTGAGGAAGAGTAGCGAGAAGGATCGGAGGACCAATGCGCAGCGTGGTAAATGTCCATAACGTTTATTTTAAGACATAAACTGAACACTATGAAATACAAAACAATAAACGTGAACATGAACGAAAACCGAAACAGTACCGTGTGGCAACAAACACTCACACGGAAACAAACACCCACAACTCAAAAGTGAAACCCAGGATACCTAAGTATGGTTCTCAATCAGAGACAACTAACGACATCTGCCTCTGATTGAGAACCATACGAGGCTGAACTCAAAACCCCAACATAGAAAAACACACATAGACTGCCCACCCCAACTCACGCCAAGACCATACTAAATAAAGACAAAACAAAGGAAATAAAGGTCAGAACATGACAAGCATGAGCGACCGAAGAAAAACACGTTTGTACAACAATAATGCAGGCACTAGGGATGGGGGTGTGAGCATGCGGGTCTGGGCAGATCAGATGTAGTATTGTTTGTGTGTCTGTAAGTTGTTGTTCGTTTGTTTCTGGAGTAATTTTTTTTTTTAAATGTCAAAATGTCATTTCCTGTAACAGTGGTGCTTTGTGGGTAGGAAAATATGGTTTATGGTCACGAAAAGCTTTCTTGTGTGTGTGTGTGTGTGAGTGTGTATGTGTGTGTGTGTGTGTGTGTGTGTGTGTGTGTGTGTGTGTGTGTGTGTGTGTGTGTGTGTGTGCGTGTTTGTGCACGTGTGTGTGAATTTGTCTTTCTCTGTGAGTGCGTGCCTGTGTATGTATGTGCATGTGTGCATGCATGAGTGAATTTATGTGTGTTACAATCTCTTAAGTGCTTAGAGTTTCTTCTTTTTTGGCAATAAAGCATTATTCATTACCAGATGGAGAGTGGAGATAAGGGTCTTCTCATTTACCGGGTTAGGGCTCTGGATCGAACTCTCATCACATCACATCCTCTTGTCTTTTCTGCTGAGAGCACAGTGTTTTTATCTCTTTCAACCCCCCACACACATACAGTATGTTACACACATACAGTATATTACAACAAACAGTATATTACAGCATACAGGATATTACACACATACAGTATATTACAACATACAGGATATTACACACATACAGTATATTACAACAAACAGTATATTACAGCATACAGGATATTACACACATACAGTATATTACAACATACAGGATATTACACACATACAGTATATTACAACAAACAGTATATTACAGCATACAGGATATTACACACATACAGTATATTACAACATACAGGATATTACACACATACAGTATATTACAACATACAGGATATTACACACATACAGTATATTACAACATACAGTATATTACAACATACAGGATATTACACACACACAGTATATTACAACATACAGGATATTACACACATACAGGATATTACAACATACAGGATATTACACACATACAGTATATTACAACATACAGGATATTACACACATACAGTATATTACACACATACATATATATCACACATACAGTATATTACAACATACAGGATATTACACACATACAGTATATTACACACATACATATATATCACACATACAGTATATTACACACATACAGTATATTACACACATACATATATTACACACATACAGTATATTACACACATACAGTATATTACACACATACATATATTACACACATACAGTATATTACACACATACAGTATATTACAACATACATATATTACACACATACAGTATATTACACACATACATATATTACACACATACAGTATATTACACACATACATATATTACACACATACAGTATATTACACACATACATATATTACACACATACAGTATATTACACACATACAGTATATTACAACATACATATATATCACACATACAGTATATTACACACATACAGTATATTACAACATACAGTATATTACACACATACATATATTACACACATACAGTATATTACACACATACAGTATATTACAACATACAGTATATTACACACATACAGTATATTACACACATACATATATTACACACATACAGTATATTACACACATACATATATTACACACATACAGTATATTACAACATACAGGATATTACACACATACAGTATATTACAACATACATATATTACACACATACAGTATATTACAACATACAGGATATTACACACATACAGTATATTACACACATACAGTATATTACACACACATACAGTATATTACACACACACAGTATATTACACACATACATATATCACACACATACAGTATATTACACACATACAGTATATTACAACATACAGGATATTACACACATACAGTATATTACAACATACAGGATATTACACACATACAGTATATTACACACATACATATATATCACACATACAGTATATTACACACATACATATATCACACACATACAGTATATTACACACATACAGTATATTACACACACATATATTACACACATAGACATGGTAGACATGGTCTGAACGGAAGTACATACACACACAAATGCAAATATTCGTACACATACACTCACGCAGGCCAGCATGAGCACAGGCACAGGCACAGGCACAGGCACAGGCACAGGCACAGGCACAGGCACACGCACACGCACATGCACACATACACACACACACACACACACACACACACACACACACACACACACACACACACACACACACACACACACACACACACACACACACACACACACACACACACACACACACACACACACACACTGGGGAAAGAGTCAATCTCTTATCCCCACTGTGATTTCTCCTTCTGCATAATCAAGCATTTTCACATCAATCCATGCGTAGCAGCATGTAATAAACAACATTCACATTCATGTTCCCAAAATGACATGGTTTACCAT